>NC_140579.1:1243848168-1243885668 GCF_964204655.1 Triturus cristatus
GGGTCGATGTTAGTGCGTGATGGACACTTCCCCAATACCCAAGTGCTGTTGCTGATTGCGTGTTTAACATGTCCTTAGCACTCAGCAGTTTAAATATTGATTACCTTCTACATAATTATGGATTTCTTTTTATAATTTTCACATTTAAGCATTTTTAGAAACCTTTAATGTAAAATACTCTTGAAAATTGAAGACAAAACTTTAACTCTGTGTTTACTCATATGTATAGACCAACATGTACATGTGAATATATATATATATATATATATATATATATATATATATATATATATATATATATATATAGAAGAGAGAGAGAGAGAGAAACCTAAATATGCACATACAAACATAGATGCATAATCTTACCTCCTAATTTATCAAGCACAGTATAATGGATTTCGATGCTTGCGAAGAAAAAGTAACATGTCAATTTCATAAAACCTGAAATTAATTTATTGGGAATCGCCGGTTTATTGCACCATTTTTCTGTTTATTTCCTTGTTTAAGGAAACTGCAAAACTTTTTTTTCCTTTCACTTTTCTTGTATTTTCATAGTTGGCGTAATCAGATGTCCAATATGCCGCCAAGAATGCCGACAAATAGACCTGGTGGATAACTATTTTGTAAAAGATACATCTGAATCGCCAAGCAGCTCCGATGAGAAATCCGAACAGTACAAGGAGACCTTCTTTGTTTGGTCTTTGTTTTGATTATTAAATAATGCATAGACATTCAACGTTGTCAAGTTACTCTTTGTGCAATATTCCCACGGCTACTACCTTTTTATTTTTTCTTACTATTTAACATTTTAATTCACTCAAGTTGAATTTCTTGCAATGTTATCTTAAACATCAATGAAAACCGTGTGATTCAGACAGCGGATTTTGTGCATTTGTATGTAAAGTAGACTGGGGAATATAGGGTGCAAAATTACCTAGCAAAAGTGAAAAAAGTTTTAATTGAGGTGGTTAGTTATGCATATCAATTCTCTCTTACTCCACTCAGCAACATAAACAAGCTAAGATAAAAAAGCAACTAGCCATAAAGGACACTTTCTCAGAAGCACATGAAATTGGATCCTAAACAGTAACCAGTTAGTCCATAACAGACCATATCTAAAAGCCTTGAGTACTCCCATATCATCTGTTCTGCATGAAAACATTTGAAGACCAAATCCAGGTCTCACTCTTGTTCCTGGCCCGATAGTAATGCAGGGCGAGAAAGAATACTACAGCAGTATCTCAGAATAGTTAATCTGCATAGTTAAAGTCACTGTTCTCATTATACAAGTCAGCACATTTGAAGCTTCGAGGCATATAGTTTTTCTTAATCTGTATCTTTCAGGGGCAAGAGGGTTAACCGGCAGCAGCCTTCAGATGAGGTGGGATGAGCGTGGCCTCTGTCCTTAATAGAATTGACACTTAAATTCACATTAGCTAGGTAATTGTGCATCCTTTGTCAGAATGAAACATTGTTATAAGCTTCTTGCCTAGCCCATCAAACCCACCAAGCTTTCGATGGGATGATATTTCCATAGAAGGTTTCTTTAGAATAATCAAAAGTTGTCTAGTTTCCCACAGGTCGGACATCCTCAGTCGTAAGTTCATAGGCTATTCACTTCTGTACCACACACAACATAGGGTGTTCCAAAACGCTGGGTAGGAAATGTGTTGTACTTCAAGCCACGATGTAGGCAAAACTTTCCGGGAAAATCACCCTACCTTCCATTTCCAGTACTTGAACATCCTTCACTTGTTCTAGAGTATATTAAACATGGCAGCTTTGAAAGCTGTTGCAAGAGCAGTACTTTCTTCTAGACCATGCCAGACAACACTGTAGGACTTAATTTATGTCCATGTATTTGAGTATTTGGGATTGATGAGAACCGAGAGATATAAGTTCCCGCATAAGCCTGTGAACGCGTGGGTGTTCTCCAACTCGGAAATTACATATTGCCTTGTGTCCCAATGAAATAGTTGTCCTTAATGCATAGATAGTTCTCTTACCTGAACCATAATGTGCCATTTTTTTTACTTAAAATTCAGCATGTGGACAGCTATTTTCCAGGCATCAGTATTAACCGCATCTTCCATGGAGATCTGGACCACTGCTCCACAATCCTAGGATAGACTGCCACCACCCCCTTTGGAATTTTCTGCACCAACAATTGGAAGGAAAGTTTTAGAATTAAGTAGTGAGTTAGGAGTTCCAGATATTGCGGCAGAATATCACTAATGTTCGTATCAGTTGAAAGCCAGAGTCCAGACCTCCGCAGTAAAGTAATCAAATCACGGTGCTTTCTGCCTCCTGACTATGGCATTTATTCTCATAATTGTATTGAAGGGCTGGAACACATAGAAGATCTTTGATCCCTGGCACTGAAGGAACACATCTACTCTTGTTGCTGCTAGATCTGGCTTCCAGCTGAAATGCTCAGGGAATCTTGTGTTCAGCATGGGTGCGAACAGATCCGCTTCTCACAGACTCCACTTTGCCATTAGGGCCCTGAATAACACTGGGCCAAGTCTCCATGTGCTGGAGCCCCTCCCGTGCCTGGACTGCCAATCTACTACCAGGGTTTGATGGCCTAGAAGGTATTCTACTGTTCATGCAACCTGGTTTTACAGTCAGTAGTACCAGTAATCCTTTGACAACTGTCAAGCCCTCAGATTGGGTCTTTTCCCTCCGATCATTTAGCTCTTTCACTGCAGAGGCCTAATCAGTTTTTAATAGGACATATCAGTAGACCGTGTCTTTGGCTATGTACTTGACCATCAAAAGATCTAGGCAGGTTTTGTGAGGACCGTTGACCTTCTGTAGCACACGTGCCTCATTGGGTGCCCCAGCCCAAATTTCTGCCATCCAGCTCTGTCACCCGATCCGGTGTTGAACCAAAACCGCCCTTCTCTTCCAGAGTTCCTCATGGTCAGATTCCACTTGGTCTCTGCCCTGGCCAAAAATCGCAGGTTCAGAGCACACGACTCTCCTCCTCATTGAGATGCGTTAAGTCTCTGGAGGGTTTCTTTAGTGTCCCTCCTGGATTGATGAGACCAACAGGCTTAACTCTTACTGGGTGTGTCAATTTCATCTTCAGTATTGGGGCTTTCTTCAACCTTTTGTTGCATCATCATTATCTTCCTCTGGGGTAGCTTCAGGGTTACCTCTATGAAATTCACCGTAATCTCCAAAAATGTCATTCTCTGTGGTGTATCAATTCTAAATTTTCAATATTTGTGACAAATCTCAGATATTGTGGAAGATGCACTGTCTTCTGTAGGGTGAGTGAGTGAGCACTGGAGCACCCGCTAGCCCTACAGGAATTGGAGAAACCTGCAATGAGAGGAAAAGATGGGGACCACTAAGTAGGAGTCCTTGAGGTCGAATCTTGCTATCCTTATTGAAGTGACCGCAAACCAACTACTTGTTGAGCTCTCAGAGCTTGATGACGGGGCAAAAGCTTTTGTACTTCTTCGTCAAAAAGATGTTGCTTAGAAAACCTTGCTGATAAGTAGGTAAGGCCTGCCTGTTGCGCCCTTATCCTTTAGTGTTGATACCGCTCTATATTTCTTATGTTCTGAGATATTGAGGGAGAGAGACCAGGCCTTAACTGTCAGAGTGCAATCAAACCCTGTAACCACTGGATGCACCCATCTGTCCTCTGTGAGAATGCCACAAGTGTGGGAAAGTTCTACCAGCTTAGTCTCTACACTTGTGTGGAAAGAAAGTATAGACCATGGCTGAATAATCTTCAGGTGCCTTGACTGTGCCTTTGAAGCCTCCATGTAAACCCCATACCCTTGTTTGCTTATCAAGAGGTGAAGAAGCCACCAGATCATATCTCATTTTGTCACATCTCTAGTATAGTTGTCACTCAACATATATACATCTTGATGCTGTAACCAGTAATTTTCCTTTGTGTGTACTGCCTATAAAGCAGCGGCCCTTTGTACAGAATCAACAATTCCTCAACCACCATATTCCTCCCAGGAGTATAAATCTCTGGTATCTTGGTGGACAATTGTTCCACAACGGGCCACATTTTAAATGACCTGTCATGGTCTGGATAGTCCCAGGCAATGTTGTACACTTATCTCTGAAATACCTGTATCTGAAGTTTGAATGTGCAAAATGTTTGGGGTAGAAAGTTCCTGAGTAGGGTGAGGGTTCATACCTTGTACATTTCCTAAGTCCCAGTTGTAAACTACATCCTTTTTGGAGGCACTGAAAACTGGTAGTTGTCGCATCCCTTTCGTTTTCTTCTGCTTTTGTTAGTAAGGCAGTTAGGAGCCAAACAAACATGCCATAGAATCTCTAACCTGTAGGTGATAGCACACAAAAGCACTTCACACAAACCAGTATTGGTATTTAACAGTAGTTACATGTATTAATATAAATTATTATAATACAGATTGTAAGAATGATTACCATACTTAACAAGTTAGTGAACAAAATGGGTAACTGCGAGAACGCTAAAGACATACAACTCATTTCATTATACATCCTTAATCTGTTAGTAGACCCTTACCCATGTATTGGTTAGCTTATTTACAGCTTTAATATACTAGAATGTTTTATGCAGAGTAATGAGAAGCCCCCTGACTTGATGCCTGAAGTCTGAGTTCTATCTTTAATCATCCCTTTAGCAAACGGTCCAACTGCCTTGGCTAGCCCCAGTCATTGGTTTCTGTTATTCCTTTTCCATATACTGTGGTCCAGTACCGTAACTTATTCCACCCACCCCAACTCCCTGCTGCTCTATTGTTCTCCTCAAAACTGTCTTAATGTACTAATCATTGTTGACCAAGTGGAAAAACATCATAACCCACTTGAGTCTGTCCCAACTAAATAATGGCTCTTCCCAACTCTCATTTGCAATGATCAACATTTCACACTGCACACATGATATCTTGTATCAAGTTGCAAATATATGATGAGCTAAATATTGTTTTTCTTTTTAGGTGTGTACTAGCTGTGAAGATAATGCCAGCGCAATTGGCTTTTGTGTGGAATGTGGGGAGTGGCTGTGTAAAACATGCATAGAAGCTCACCAGAGAGTAAAATTTACTAAGGATCACATGATCAAGAAAAAAGAGGATTTTTCTACGGGTGAGTGCTTTGCTAAAGAAATAAAACAATGTGATTTGAGATGAATTTGTCATCCATGCTTCACTTTTAGCATTTACTTAGACTACGCTTTAAAAATGTATATATCAAAGCATCTCTTCAGAGCTACCGCGCTCTTGATAATGATCAAATCTTATTCTCGACAGAATAAAGCACATGTGTATGTATACACACCAAAGTAGCGCATATGATCACCTTTCCAAAACACTGAAAACCTAGAAAGAAGGAGGCACACCAATCCTGCCACACGGTGAATCACTCTTTTTAGGTCTCGCTGACCCAAAGGCTCGAAGAGACATTTTATATGTGGGATTTTCAAAGTGCTACCCACACTCTTTTGGCTGGCCTAAACCTTGAGTGCACGATCACATGCACGTGCACAGCTGCTCCCACTCCCCCCTCCCTGCTCTATAGCTTCCTTTCACTTTAGCCGCTCTGCTCCTTCCATTCCCCCCCTCCCTTCTCACCCAGCCCTTTTGATGCTCTGCTCGATTCGCTGCTCTAGGAGTGACCTATAGAAAGGGGCCATCTGTTTGTAATTAAAGTCGCCACGCGCTCTTGTTTATATTGCTCTACTCTCACTCCCCTGCCTCTCTCACCCTCGTTTTCCGAAGCCAGGGCGCATTTCATTTGGAAATAAATTCCCTTTATTGAAAGAGAAAGCACTTGGAAATTGAACCCTTACAAAACACGCTTATGCCGAGTTAAATTTTTTTTATTTGCAGCTCGGTCGCTTTTAGTTTAGCGGTGGTGCTTGTTGTTCCTGTTTCGGACCACGTTTCTGGAAACATTTGAACGGTTTAAGCTGAAGATATTTTTGTGAAATTCTTCAAAGATGCAGCAGTGAAACCGATCCGTACACACAGTGGCATACAGTAAGAAGTTGATGTCACAGAATGACTTGGTCACACTCTTACAACTCCAGGAGATGATATTGTCACATTCTGCACCCCTCCCAGAGAAACCTTTATTATCGTTAACACAAGAGACGTGCAGGTCTTCAGACGTGAAACCCTCCTGCAGCTGCGAGGCGCTGCACGGAATACAGGCACACTTTTAATGTGCGCTCCCTTCAACCAGAGGACCTGGGGGTGACTAAGCTGGTGTCCTCGCTCCGTTAAGGAGATCCATGCATGTTTTTTGTAAAAATCTTTCTGTTGAATTTCAAGTCAGGTCATTTAAACACAAATGAATCATACAGTTGTTGCCAGTATAAACGCAAGATCATTTTATAGTAAGCTATAAAAATAATTCTACACGGTGATTAATATAATTCAGCCCACATGTACAGAACTTTGCTCCATGTTTTAACTAATGCTACTGATCTATTTAAAGAATTGTGTACTTTTTAAATACAACTGCAATAAAAAAAATACGAGTTAATAGCATGGCAAGTAGTCGGCTCGGAATGGTATTTTGCACTTTATATTGCTGCACCATTCCAAAATGGCCTCAAATCGTATCTAAATGAGGCGTCTAGATGCAGCATGATGTGATGGCCATCAGGGAACAGTTGAATAATGAAATACATGATGATTTCAAGGTGGCCGCCACCTACCAACATTGCCTTTCCCAATGCCTGGCTGGTAGTTATGTAAGCATTGGCAAACCCAATACTCAAAAGTGGCGGGCAGCCAGCTTTGTCGTGTTCAGGCTCCAATGGATGGGGGATAGGCAGGGAATAGACCGTGACACAACAGATCGCAACACAGTTCTGGGGAGTGTGCAAGTGATAGCAGGGAGCAACTGGAAGTGAACAGCAAGGAGTTGGGAATAGGTGAGGCAACACGGTGATGGAGACTAACAGGGCCAGCTCTGGGGCGGTGCGGTTGGTGCCACCGCACCAGGTACTGACTTCAGTGTGGGGGTCAAGGGGGCACCATGTTTGCACGTTTATTATGGTTTTAAAGCACCTGCTGCCACGTTCCTTGACTCCAGCAATTTCCAGGCAACAATAAAACTGTCAAGATAACTCTAGTAATAAATGTTCTTCATGTAGAGAGATCAAAGTTTTGTCTAGTTGAGGTTTTGACTCACTGTAAGGTAGCACAGAGGGTTAATATGTCTGCTGCAGACAAAGTGTGCCAAGCACAACACAAACTGCATATAATGTAAATTGCTCAGTGGTTACTACTTTTAAAACGAGACATCCTTTTGTTACTTGGAATTTAGAAGTTAAAATCCGAATATAGAACAGTGAGCTATTAACTTTGATCAAAGAACTGCATGCACACTGCAAAGAATAGATTAGTGCATAGATTAATGTTGCAAAAAAGGTTAATTTGGGTAGAACTCGATTCTTATTATCAAACAGAACCCCCCAATATGGTGTTTCTTTTTAAATTCTTAGGGGCATATTTTCAACTGGCAGCGATAATTATCGCTGACCTTGTATACCGCATTTGTTTCTATCGCTGGAATATTTCGCCAGGCTAGCGTTGCATTAACAACGCTTACCGCCATGGCGATGTATATTCCAGCAATAGCGCCCTTTTCCATGGAACATTGCTGGTTTTCCAGCAATGTTCCATGTAAAACGGCGATATGCTTGATGATACGACCCTGTGGTAATATCACATGAATCCACCTCCCATGTTGGGTATGCCTTAGTCAGGAATTTAACAGACGTTAAATTCCTGCGTTAAGGCATACTTAGCGCGATTAAAATAGTCGCTTCCCCGCATTGTAAATATTGCAAAGCTGCCTTCGCGATATTTACCCATGTTGTTTCCACAGACACGCCTACTTTGCATCTCATTAGCGATGCGAAGTTAGGCGTGCTGGAAACGGGAGCAAAATCAGCAAAACACACAATAGCATGTCTTTGCTGATAAGGCGCTAAAATTATCACCGCTTTTTGGCCGTAAACGGCCACAAAAGCGGCGATAATTTGTTATCGCCGCATTCTTAATATGCCCCTTAGTTTGTGCTTCTCTAGACCAAGCACTCTTAAACTATACTGCTTACCAGTATGGATGACGTCACTCCCAAACCTTGTAGTCCACTGGCTTATGTAACATTTCCTATACACTCATCTACTAACATATGATTGATTGCATCCCACATACGTTACACAGAGACAAAGTGCTCAGACACCCTACACTGGTATGGGTGGCGCTATATAACTAACTTAAATGCGTCAGAGAGAGTGTGGTTATGGAGGCTTGAGGGGCACTGTTAAAGGGTGGCGGTGAGGGAATCCGTAGTGGTGGTCATTGGGGGCGCTAACGAACATTGTCACACCGGGCATCACCAGCTCTAAATAGATTTAAAAAAACAAGCATTTGCAATGCAATAGGCCTCGCAGTTGTGAGAGTTTGAGCTATTGGCATTGTAAATGGCAATGCCTTTTATTTACGTGTTGAATTTTAAAACATAAATAAAGGCATTGTCATTTAAAATGCCAATAGCTTAAACTCTCGCAAATGCGAGACCTATTGCATTGCAAATGCTTGTTTTCTTTTACAAAGGTGCAAGTATGGCCGACGCGTTTCAGCAACAGCATTTTACAGGAGAGGGGGGGGGGTGTGTGTGTGTGTGTGTGTGCGCCCCCCCCGCCCCCCGTGGCGCCTGAGCCAACTATAACCTACGCCCCTGCGATGCCCGGCTTGAACTCGCATATTACATTACACATGACCTGGTCAGTGATTTAACAGTTGCCTTCTCAGATTACATCCAGGGGGCTTTTTTTTTTTTTTTCTTCTTTCAACAAGCGCAGGCATTATGCCACAACATTTTAAAAAATATGCTTTTTAGCACTGGCGGGGTCCTTCTGGGACATCTTTAACACCAATGCTAAGGGGCCAGGGTATTCCTACTCTGCCCTTTTATCTTTTTAGGTCTCGCCTAGGCAGCGCTTGCGTTATTTCTTCCAGACATGCTGTATTCAGGATATGGACATTGAGCTCCGCCTATCTTTCCAATTGGCTCTTCTTCCTGTCCTTTGTAAATGGTGGCTTTTGATTTGTCAATAGGCTTAGTAGTCCCTGCTTAGTACCACCCTCTCACCTGTTACCTACCATTAGGACAGCCACTCTTACATGTGTCCTTTCTCTGTAGCTTTCATTGGCACTTCAGGGGAACCTAGTTACTTAACGTCTTTCTGAAGCAGGCACCACATGCTGTTGAGGTTGCCTCATTTATATCCAGTCAGACATAGCACTGCCTCTTTTAAGCAGTGATTTAACTGGCGTCCACAACCCCCCTCCCTTTTCTTATTTGCGACTCACAGCACAATTTATTCATTTTTTTGTTTACTTTCTTTTAGGCCGTGGCGGCATTGCAAACTCTTTGCCACTCCCTCCCGTCTTCAGCATGACACCCGCTTTATGGACATAGTGTTAACATTTTTATTTGCGTTTCTTTTATTTTTTGTATGCCTGCTGCCGCTTCAAACTTTTTGTTTAAGATCGGCGTGTCGGCCGCCGCGCTTCATCTTAAATCATGGCAGCAGCATCCGGAGGTACAACTGCTTTCTTTTGTTCTGCCCGGTTCCACACTACCGTCTTCCCGGCTTAGTGCGGCTACAAATCGTGGACAGGTCTAGCCTGGTGCAAGAGTTAAATTTCAGTCTCCTGAGTAGGATAAGTTGATGTTTAGCCCCTTCAGGAAGTCTTGTCCGTACCTGTGGCACAGAAACACTTCTTCTAAACTAAGGCGCAGCGGTGAACAGCGTTTTATTTGCAGAATTCAAACTTTGGTAAGCTCAATCAAATTGTTTATTATTCAAAAATTGCTTACAACTAACTAGTATTCTTTGCTTTACTAAAATAAGTGTGGTACAAATACTTGACATATTACCTCGTAATTAAGCCTTACTGCTCTGGGCCAAATTATATATAAATAAGTAAAAATGCATTCAGCTATATCCTCAATACCATTCTGAAAATCTAGTGCATTCTGTTGTGTTAGAAACAAGATTGTACGGGCACATTATGGAGCCACAGATAATGCCCTGCCTTTTATTTGCTGCTGCACACTACAGCCAAAGCATATTGTCTTGTGTTTTCGAATGTGTATTTTATCGGAGAGGGCGGCATTTTATTAAAAATACACACTCTGCAAGTTGGCTTGCAAATGAAGATTAATATTTGGTTTTATCTGTTTTTATCAGCGCATTTAGATGAATTCAGAAATGTAATCATGTTTGTGCTACCTTGCATACCACATTTCAGGCACACATGGCTTTCCTTGTCTTCCCGCCTGCATTTTCTAAATAAAACGTGCCCTTGTATTACACGTACTGACTGCAAGGGGTGAGCCCACTAAGTGAACCTTTCTAAAAGAAAATAAATATTTAATTTAACTGTTCAAAGTGGTGCTTTTGCGCGCAGTATTAGAATTGCAGAGAGCTTCCACGCTTTGGTTGCGAACAAATTACTTGAATATTAAACAATTTATGTGAACACCAGAGTAAATTTCCTTCTCATTCATGTCTGATTTGGGAACAAGTTGTAAAAAATGTGCAGCAGAGCATCATCAATGGTGCCACCTGCTTATCTGGACACTTACATGGTTTATTTTTTGTTCAGCTTTCTTAAAAACTACTGTGAAAGCTTTTTAGTCACTTTTCTCTGCTTTACTGTAATAGGTCTGGCACAAATATTCAACATATTACCTTGTAATTAAGCCTTACATATAAATAAATAACAGTACAGCTATCTCCACAATAAACTTTAAAACAAAAATACCTCTTGTGTTAGAAATAAGATTGCACTGGCACATTATGGACTAAACGATCTGGTCTTCTCCTGAGGTGGTCTTCCCTAGTAGAAACTCTTAGCTACATGCTGCATTCTTTGGACCCTTCACCTCTCAGTATATGCAATATTACTAAAGGTAGGGGGGGGGGGGTTGAGGGAGGAGCTGCAGAAGAAAGCGTATGTTTTTTTTCACCCTGCAAATGGCACATAGCCTATTTTGCTATTTTTTTGTGCTTTCAACCTACTTCCAGTTAGTGTTAGAAATGGGTATAAAAGCAAAAATGGATCCTTGCAAGCTATACATTTCAGACAAGATGACAAAATTCCAAATTCAGCGAGGGGTCATTTGTGTAGATCCTTCAAGGTTTATTTTTATTTTTATAGAAACTGTTAAAAATAAGAAAAATTGAAAATGAGTTGAAAAAAACTGCCATTTGTGCCAATGTTTTCACCTGTAACTTCTTCTAAGAATGACAGATTTTTGAAAGCAATATACTGTTGCATCCCCTGGACACTTCTGGTTTTGGGGATTTATGGGACTTATAGGTTCACCAAGAACCTGAGGAACCCAGAGCCAATAACTGAGCAGCGTCTTCCAATGGTTTTTCATTATGTACAGGGTATATAGCAATTCATTTGGTAACTTATAGAGTGAAAAATAGGTATCGGACACCTATGCTTTTCTGAAATGGAATCAAAATATAGTGTTTAGAAACAGTAGCTATTTGCACATCTCTGAAATTGTGGGTACCCATACCAGCATGTGAATTATAGGACACTTTTCAAAGTGACTTTTTTACACATTCTTACATTTAGAAGGCCAAGATGCATAGAAAGTTAATAGGTAATAACAGTTGCTCTACAATTCTGTGTTCCCCGAAGTCTCCCGATACTTGTGTGGGTAGGCCTAGTGCCTGAGACAGGAAATGGGTCAAAACACAACATGGACACACCACATTTTTACAGTGAAAACTGACCCTTTTTTTCCCCCCCAAAGTGCCTAGCTGTGCATTTTGAACCCTAGCTCTGCCGGCACCTAGGGAAACCTAGCAAACCTATACATTTTTGAAAACTAGACACCCAGGGGAATCCAGGAGGGGGTGACTAGTGTGGCTCTCACCAGGTTCTGTTACCCAGAATCCGTTGCAAACCTCAAACTTTGCTGAAAAAAATAAAGTTTTTCTCAAATAGCTGTGTGGGAAAGTAGTGCGAACACCGGGCTGACACTAATTTCCTAGTACCCGCGACAGGCAAGGGCCCAAAACCTATTGAGGAGACTTCAAAATTACCTATCACAAAACAATCTGGTTTTGCAGGGGGGGTACCTGGGTGTTTGGCCCCGAGCTCGGCGGCTATCTAGAGAAACCTACTAAACCCACACATTTCTGAAAACTAATCACCCGGTGGAGTCCAGGGAGGTATGGCTGGTCTGGATCCCCCAACGTTTTTCTACCCAGAATCCCCTGCAAACCTTAAATTTAGCTAAAAAAACACTCATTTTCCACATATTTTTGTGTAGTATCATCGTGCCGGCACAAATGTCCTACCACGCAGCGTTCTCCTTAGTCTCCATAGTAAAATGATACAATAGAGGAATCTCTACCTGTTTACACACGGAAATTATAGACTTCTCCTGTCCTACTCTCGGACCCTTGAACAGGACCAAAGACTCCTCAATAGCTATTTCTTTCCTTGTAGTATAGATATCTGAAAATCGATCTACAAAGTGATCAAGAACAGGCTGAATCTTAAAAAGGTCAGAGTCAGGGTGATCTTGTGACAACGCCGAAGCATTATCAACAAAATGCAGTTTCCAAAGCACAAGTAAATATCGATCACAACTCATAATTGCAGGAAATATGTCCGTTGCCATCAATGGACTGGTAGACCAATATGAAGCCATGGACGGCTTCCTTATCAAGCCCATCAAAAAAGTAAAACCCGAAAACTTCTTCATCTCATCCAGATTTGTGGGAGTCCACCAGGTAGCTTTAGAGTGGGGCGTAGGTCTGTCACTGATGTCCCTCAAATACTGTTCTGTTCAACAATCTCAGGCAAAAATACATGATCCATAAACCACTGAAAAAACTGTATAGGCAAAACATTTTCACAATTCACTCTACACCCTGCATCACCACTAAAGGCAGGCCACACCGGCTGCACCATGTTTGGATCCACCCAGAATCCAGCACTTCCAATGGGAAGCCTTGCAGCCCCGGCCTCTTGCTGCACCATTGACACATGTATCCTCCTCTAAAACAGGCACTTCATCCGCACTGAGAGTAGCTTCATCATCAGATGATTCCTCGTGGACCAAGAACTCACTGCTAGAATCTTGCACTTCCTCCTCTTCCTCAGACGCACTGTCAGTCTCATTATCATGGTCAGAGGAAGATTCAAAAAGCATACCAACCACTAACATAGGTAGCTTGTCAAACAAGTCAACAACAACAAACACTTTGTAGAATAAGTAATAAACAATGTGGCTTTATCACAAAGACCTATATACTCAAACTATACTACTCGTCAGAAGCAGATGGACTCACCACCACCTACTCTGCACAGACACAGCAAGAAAAAACAATGTCCACTAGAAAATAAAATTACACGAGCACGTAAAGAATTTCAAGATCAAAACACAAACTAAATATGCTGCTGGTATGACACCACTTCCAACAAATGCACTCATGTTTGCCGATATTACTAATTTGGAGTAAACACAACAAAAAAAATTTTTCTTACCAAATAAATGCAACTACGCAAAACTGCAGATCAACCACTGCTGAAACTGCAAACCAGAACAAAAAGCTTTGCACTTGAATAAAAAGGAGAAATAAAACATTGCAATCACATATGTAAATAATGAACCAGTCCACACACAATCTATCAGCCAAGCTGGGGGGTAGGTGCGCCTAAAAGCACAGGGCCGATCTGGCCCCAAGGGGTGCAGAAACAGCTAAAATATTCAACCCTTAAAAGGGGATTGGCCCTTGTCCAAGGTGCCGCTCCCCATCTTTTAAAAAATCCCTTGTGTCTAAAGGCTTCTGCCCCCCTTGGGAACAGATGGGCCTGAACATATATGGCCTAGCTGCCCCCAAGAGGGGCAGAAACGGCCACAATATTCACCCACATAAAGGGGAGCGACCCTTGCCCAAGAGGCCGCTCCCCACAAACATTTATATATAAAAAAAAATAACCCTGTTGGCCTAGGCGGCCATCTAAAATATTTTGGGCCTACCTGCCCCCTGGGGCGCAGAAACGGCCACATAAAATGACCCTCAAAGTGTAGCGACCCATGCCCAAGGGGCCGCTCCCCACAAACATATAAAAAGAAATCCCTGGTGGCCTAGTAGGCCATCTGAAATAATTTTGGGTCGATTTGCCCCTCCAGGGGGGCAGAAACAGCCACACAAAATGCCCCTCAAAGAGGAGTGACCCTTGCCCAAGGGTCTGCTCCCCACCTGCAATATATATATATATATATATATATATATATATATATATATATATATATCCAACTTTGCTCAGCAAATGAGGCCGCACACACTGCAGGTGAGGAACATCCTTTATTTAAATGCAAACAGGCAGCTTCCGATCCCGTCGTAACATCCCTGGCCTGACGCGTTTCAGAGTCTTTTACCTCTTCCTCAGAGGCAATCACTCGCATTCGTTACGTTACGTGCAATACTGACGGTTCCCTGCGTGCTTTAAATACCTTTTATTGGCCTCCGGTGTGCCATTGGTTTTCAAAGTATTTCCCATTGCACGCTGGTTCTCGTAGTTCAATGCTGCACAATTTAAAACCCTCCAGTGGGTCCAATTGCGCTGATCCTTTTAGGGATACTTTTTTTCAGCCCTCCATTGAGCCCCCAGATCGGACTTTGCCTGCTTTAATATTTAACCTGCTGTGCCATTCACAAGAAGAAAGTTCCACCTTGTATGCATCCATAATGAGTCCCGGATGGCGCGATCCCTCTACGGCCTGAAGCCGCCGTATATAATACATCACCAACTTTGCTCAGCATATATATATAATATATACGGGGGTGGGGTGCAGCGGGAGGGCTTCCTCTGTCCTCTCTGGTGGGGGCAGCATGAAAGGTGGCTCACAGGGGAGCGCCAGTGCTTCCCCGTGGGTAGGTGCTAGGGAGCCGTCCTGAGCATACGCCCACCGTGTCTCAGGACGGCTCCAATGGGTTAGCATGCATAGCATGTGAATATGCAAATAATATGACCTATGGTGTGCTTTCAGTTCAGCCTTGATTTCTTTCTTGTGTCCACTACTACTGCCTATTGATGGGTAAACAAATGAGGAGTGATGCAATTAAAAGTGTGTTCACACGGAGCATGGGAAGGCCACCAATATTTCTTTAACAGCTTTAAGTGAAGCTTTGGTGATTGGCTCTCTAATTTCTGATAACTTTGCACTGTTTCCATTGGGAGAAAATGCATATTTTTTAGTACTAGTTATAGATTTGTAGATGAGTAACACATTCTCTGCTGATACTGTTGTTGAATGGAAAGAATTTCAACATTATTTGTTTCTTCTGTATTATACAGAACAGTACTTCATAGATATTAGTAAATGTAATGTTTGAAATGTCTTAAAAATCTAATTGCTTTTAACAGAGTCTGTGGGTACGTCAGGTGCCCGCCCAGTGTTTTGTCCAGTACACAAACAAGAACAGTTAAAGCTTTTCTGTGAAACATGTGATCGACTCACATGCAGAGACTGTCAGTTACAAGAGCACAAGGAACACAGGTAGGAATAACTTTTAAAATTTTAAATTGTATATTTTCTTAGGGATATTGTGTAGGGCCAGTTGTTACCCCTGTCCAGGTGTTTGAATTTCATAAGTTGTATAACATGATGGGTGGAGATTGTGGGTTTGGATATAGTAGGCCTTGGATAGGCTCTCCTTAATTTCATGTACAAAAGTAGGAAAAAGTTCTAGATCGAAGCCACCTTTTTTGAAAAGTTATTATTGACCAGAGATTTAAATCCAGGATAAACCCTGGCCTCTAATGTGCTGTAATTTCTTATATAACATTTACTCCGTCCTTGGCACTACTTTCCTGCTGAGGTCTGTCTAGCTCTTGAAGAAGAGGGATAAGATTTAGAAATCTCTCCACTAGTGAGGTTGGTTAAAAGTGCACAGGGACAGTTTTTATGCATAACCATTGGTACTTGGGGTCGCGGTTACAGCTATTTAGAGCTCCTTTGCCCTAGGGTGAGGCTGTGGTGAAGACCACCCCTTTGAAGCCCTGTAACATTGCTCAGGCTTAGCCTGGGGGGGTTGAGGGGGGGGTTTGGTTTACCTTTTGACGATACATTTATGTACTGAAGACCAAAGCATATTGCAGTTCATGTGCTCTTTGAGAAAGCCTTGTTCTGATGGATACTGCTTTCTTCTAATTTAATTTAATGGCTATTGAGAATTAATTGACATACAATAGCAAAAAAAAAAAAGGAAATACAAAAAAAATCGGAGTAAATAACGCTAAACCATCAATTTCACTTATGGCAGTCAATTGAGGGGTGCGTCCTTTACTGACACTAAATTCACTTTGCTTAAATGTGATCAAATAACACACCTTTTTGTAAATGGCAAAATAACATGGCAGATATACATTGTCTAACTGTATAAAAGCAAAAACCATCATGATAACCTGACTAAACTTGAAAAGTCATATAACTGATAAGAATTTGGGGACGTTCACAACCTTATTGGGTAATCCAAAAAGTGAACAGCCATGCAAAATATATAGGTAACTGTAAAGTTGAGTTGGAAGAACCAATTAAAAATATTACATGTAAGCCAGAGCCTGTTAGCATCTGTGACAAACTGTGTGTTAGAATAAGAACTATTCAGGTCTTTAGTCCAGAGGGGTGATTTGCATAAACGTGTCTAGGGTACTTCAGTTTGGGAGCTTAAGGGATGACTCAGGAGAGCATCTTGAGAGCTATGTGTACTACTTATATACATTACCCATGCCCGCCAGATATGATGACAGATTTTCATTCTGTAATTATGTCCTTAACAGCTATAGTTAGAAGATTAAGTATTGCGGCGTCATTGTCATTCATATTCAGCGTGATCGTGGAGCATAAAACACCCAAAACAGATTATGAGAAATTAAATGCAATCGTCCTCTTGAATAGTTTAGAGAGCTGGACCGCAGCTTTGCCTCAGAATAATTTAATATGTATGCACCTGAAAAACATGTGTTCCAGTGTCCAGGGGAATAGTACAGTTCCAACATGGTTGTTTTCTAGCAAGCAGCAGTTTATACAATTTGTCAGGAGTCCAGTGCAATAGGTGCATAGTAAAGAACTAAGATTGTGTGAGTAAGGGTATCATTTTATTATGAAGAGCCTTGATGCAGATAGTATTACATTATTCTTCAGAAGGGGGAATCTAAGTTTCAGTGATCAAAGTATTTAGCCCACTTTCGTTTTAAATCCGGTAAAGTTTTGGACTTCTAAGTGATGCTAGCTTTATATATGGTCAACCATGCACGCTGGCACATGAGGGCGCTCCAGTGGTGCCTCTGAAGGCAGTGGTATCAGCACAAAGGAGATCTCAGGGAGTCTGTGAGGATCTCCAGAGAAGCTGCGGCGGATCTGTCTTGGTGGTGCGTGGAGGGCAATCTTTCTCAAGGAAAGCCCTCCATCTACCTCCATCGGTGGCCACAGTAATAACAGATGCTTCCACTTTAGGGTGGGGTGCTCATCTGGGGGATCTGGAGATCAAGGGTCTTTGGTCTCCAGCGGAAAGGTTGCTTCACATCAACCTTCTGGAATTGCGGGCGATACATTTGGCGCTCAAGGCCTTCATCCCTTCCCTTCTCGGTCAGTCGGTTCAAGTCCTGACGGACAACACTGCCGCGATGTGGTATGTCGACAAGCCGGGAGGAGTGGGGTTCTCATTGTCTCTGCGTCTCTGGTCCTTGGGCTCAGGATCATCAGATTTGTCTGATGGCAAATCATCTGGCCGGGGTTCTCAACGTACGTGCAGACAGTCTGTCGGCAGTTCTCCGCAGACCACGAGTGGAGGCTTCATCCGGAGGTGGTTTGTCAAGTCTTTCGGATGTGGGTAACTCCTCGTTTGGACCTGTTTGCCACTCACGAACGCTCACTGCCTGTCATTCTCCAGTCTCCAGTATCCGATGCAGGGAGCTTTGGGGGACGCGTTTCAGTTGAGATGGGACTCTCATCTCCTTTACGCGTTTCCTGCCATACCCTTGATTCCTCGGGTTCTGAGGAAGATTCGCCAAGACCTGGCCCAAGTCATATTGATCGCCCCAGATTGGCCAAGAAGGGTGTGGTATACAGATCTTCTCCACCTCTCCTCGTGCCCTGCGGTCCGTCTCCCTTTGAGGGCAGACCTCCTCTAGCAGTCGGAGGGGCAGGTTCTACACCCCCACCTCCAGAGCTTACACCTTCATGCCTGGAGATTGAACGGGGCAACCTGAATTCTTTTTCTCTCCTGCCTGACGTGGTAGACGTAATTTTGTCTGCCAGACGTCATTCCACCAAATCTATCTATTCTTATAGGTGGTCTAAATTTGTGCTCTGGTGTGGGGAGAAGTCAATTGATCCTTTGAGGGCTCGTTTATCTGACATTCGTCAGTTTGCCCTTTCTCTTGCTCAGCAAGGTTTTGCTGTAGCCACTGTAAAGGGATATCTTTCAGCCTTGCCGGCATTCCTGTGTTTTCCGGATCAACCATCATTGTTTAAATCTCCTATTGTTTTACGGTTTTTGAAAGGCCTTACAAACAAGTTTCCTCTTACTCCTTTTATTGTGCCTCAATGGGACTTAAATCTTGTCTTAACTTATCTGATGGGTTCTCCCTTCGAGCCCTTGCACAAGAGTCCCTTGAGACTGTTGTCTTTCAGGACGGTTTTTCTCATTGCGATCACCTCGGCAAGAAGGGTAAGTGAGCTTCAAGCTCTGAGTTCAAAACGCCTGTTCTTGACCATTCATGCTGAAAGAATGGTACGCAGGACCAGGGCTGCTTTTCTGCCTAAAGTGGTAACTCCCTTCCATCTGGGGCAGTCCATTACCCTCCCTACCTTCTATCCTCCCCCTCACCCTTCCAAGGAGGAGGAGAGACTTCACCGCTTGGACCCTAAGAGGGCGGTGAGCTTCTACCTTGACAGGACATAAGACTTTCGAGTTGACGACCAGCTCTTCGTGGGCTTTGTTGGCTGCAGGAAAGGCAGAGCGGTGCACAAGCGCACCCTTTCCAGATGGATTGTCTTGTGCATCAAGATATGCTACTCTTTGACCGGTAAGGAACCTCCAGAGGGTTTAAGGGCTCATTCTACTAGAGCGAAGTCTTCCACTTCTGCTTTGTCTAGAGGTATTCCTGTGGAGGACATTTGTAGGGCTGCAACTTGGGCCTCCCTTCACACTATCGCAAAGCATTACTGCTTGGATTCCGAGGTGAGGAGGGACGGACATTTTGCTTGTTCCGTCCTTCAGGACTTTCTGGTATAAAAGGGTGGACACCTCCTCCGGGAGTGGGACTGCTGTGGAAATCTTTTCACAAGGTGAGGAATCCACTGGCAGATGTATCCATCAGAAGAACAAGTTACTTACCTTCGGTAACGCTTTTTCTGGTGGATACAGTATCTGCCTGTGGATTCCTCACTGACCCACCCGCCTCCCCGTTGTCCACCCTTGTATACCTAGAATTTTAATGATGGTGTTTCAAAATGTATTTGTTACTGTCAAAGGCATTGTGTTTCTTTTGCCTTCCTTTTTATTCTCCACACTGTTTTGATTTCTATATTATGTACTGTGTATAAATTACTGTCAGTCCGTCCGTGTGCCTCGAAGGCACGGAAAAAAGGGCGGAACTGACGTCATCACGCCGACTAGGTCTTCTTATGGAGCCGGTGAAGTCAGCGGAGTCGCGAGCGGAGCCGTGTCTCTGTGACGTCGTCTTCGACCTCATCGGCGTGGACTGCTACAAAAGTTTCCGAATGTTGCTGGCGCAGGGGATATTCACAAGGTGAGGAATCCACAGGCAGATACTGTATCCACCGGAAAAAGCGTTACCGAAGGTAAGTAACTTGTTCTTCTCAGAATGAGATGCTTTAGTTAAATACTTTGCAATAGGCAATTGACTTTTGCAGATAATAGTTAGTTTTGTTGCAATAGGCAACACAATTTCAAACACAATAATACATTGAGCTCAATGGGAATTTTAAGTTATGTGTACTTGATTTCTTTCAGGATTACTTTTCTAACTCCAGGACTGGGTCCTAGATTCAGTCCTGGGACAGTTCTTGGAAAAGAGTAAATTCGTTTTGGTTACTATGGTGATTTTTAATCAATATTTTGCTATTTTAAAAGTTGACACTTAGAAACTTTTTGCTAATCAAATTACCAATGTTACCCTATGGAAGGAAATTCACTTCGCAGGTAAGTGGGGTTATGGTTACTTCTTCTAGGTCAGTGTTGGATCCTAGATCCAGTACTAGTGTACCACCTGTAAGCAGTTGAGAAACTGCGTTTAAGTTACAGGTGAGTTTTAGGGAATATTTATAAGTTTGCAAAATCGACACTTAGTAGAAATTTCATAGAAAAACAGTCAAAGGTTTCCTATGGGAGAAAATTCAAGTTACGGGTAAAGTATGTTCTCGTTACTTTTGTAATCCAGTGCTGGGCTCCTAAGCTCAGTACTGGGGCATCTATCTAAAACAGGTAAGTAATTACGTTTTCACAGTTGGTACGATTTTTAAAGAATATTTGTAGTTTGCCAAAATCGACAGAAGAAATTTCACAGAAAAACAGTCAATGGTTTCCTATGGGAAAACATTGAGTTAGTGGTAAGTACGGTTGTAAGTACTTTCAGGGTCAGTGCTGGGCACCAAGATCCAGCACTGGGATCTCTCCTAATAGCAGGTGAGTATTTCCGTTTTCGTTACTGGGTTGATTTTAGGTGAATATTTTAAAGTTTAGAAACTCCACACTTAGATGAAATTTCAGAAGAAGCCAGTCAATGTTACCCTATGGAAGAAAAGTGAGTTATCGGCTTTTGTGTAAGTACTCGACTGGCAGAGTTAAGGTTCTGGGCATAAACTCAGCATAGGAGTCTCCCAGGGTCAGGTAAGTACAGTTGTTACACCCTCAGCGGCACAGGAGCAGCCGGGTGCAGAGTGAGTTAGGCCCAATGTTATCCTATGGGAGGCAGAGGGGCCTTGGTTGGTGGCTGCTGTCTAGCAGGCCACGCTACTGTGGGAGCTGAGCTCCTGGTCACTTGCTCAGGGCAAATGGGGACGTATGTAGGAGTAGAAGTTGCACTGCCAGGGCCACTCGGGCGGTTGGGTGCAGGGTGCTTTTGAGCCTTCGGGCGCTCAATGGATTTCAATGGGAAAGCCCAAGGACGAACAAAGGCTGCAAACTCTGGGACGAAGATTCTTCAGGTGCCACCACCACTTCAAAAGGTAAGTTGGGTAGTTGGAGGATAGGTAGGTACTCAGGAGTCGGGCACAGGGGGCCGCAGGGCGCCGGGTGCAGGGGTGCCTTTTGATGTCGGGAAATCTTACCCTCTGTTGATCGCGGTTGGGGTGGTCCCTGGTTCTGAGGCTGCAGGCGTCGTCAGGAGCATTGAGGTGGGACCTTGGGTGCCGGATTCGGGGTCACAGTCGCTGGGGGGGATGTCCTCGGGGGTCTATGTCCACTCCGGCACAGACTAGGCTTGGCGGATGCAGTGTGTGCAGGGTTCGCGGTTCCGGGCTGATGTCAGGGGTTAGAAACTTGCTTTGAGCAGAGCCACTGCTCATGGGAGTCCCAGGTGCTCAGTCACAAGGTAGCCAGGTCCTCTGGGGTTTGTGAGGGTGCAGGCCGCAGGAGGTGCCGGGATTTAGCAGGAGCAGGTTCAAGGGTCGACAGGCCGGTAGGGCTGGGGCCAAAGCAGTTGGTGTCTTCCTCTTCTTAGCAGCTGCACGGCAGGTCTTCTTTCTTCTTGTTCTTCTTTGCTAGTTTAGAATCTGGACTCGGAGGAAGGAAGGTTCAGGTTGCCCCTATATACTAGATTTAGGGGTGTTACAGGTAGGTAAAGGGCAGGGACCAGTGGGTCACTGCCCTGGGGTGGGTACACCCCCTATCCTGCCACTCTCCTGTGGGAGGAGGGCAGTAGCCTAGTCCTGATTGGGCAGGGCTTCCCATCTTCAAGATGGCGAGAGCCTGGAGATGTGCTTCACCTCGCCTCTCCCACCTGAAGGGTGGGGTTGGCAGTGGCTGGCCCGTCCCCTGTCCTTACTTGGGGTTTCCGGCCAGTCTGCCTGCCAGAGTGGGGGTCAGAACCGGTGGGGGCCAGTTGCGGAGTACAGCAAGTGGCCTGGAGAAGCTCACAAAGGCGGCATGCCTTTGAAGCTTCCCCCTGCCCATCCTGGGGGAGGAGACGTAGCACCTCGTCCAGGATGTGCATTGTTGCAGACCCAGGAGAGCGGGGGCTCTCCACCCAGGGCTCCAGCAACATGTCTGCTGTGTGGCAGCCTCTCAGACAAGACGCGGATTGTAGGTTAGGTTTCAGGGGGCATCTCTAAGATGCCCTCTGTAGTGGTTTGTACATTAAACCCGCACTGATGCCGGTGTGGGATTTAATGTGCTGAGAAGTTTGATACCAAACTTCTCAGTCTTCAGTGTTGCCATTATGGTGCTGTGGAGTTCATGTTTGACGAGCTCCCAGCGCCATATACTCTTAAATGGTAGCACTGCACTTACAGTCCCCAGGAATGAACCTGGGTACTGTAGGGGCACAGGGTTCATGCTCCTGTGCCCACACCACTGGCATAGGGCACCCAGCTAGAGGGGTGGCTGGTGTATGCCAGGGCAGTGTAGATTGTGGGCATGGCACACAGGGATGTGTGCCATGTCGACACTTTGTTTTGTCTTGTACGCAGGCACTCAGCCTGCAAGGGCAGTGTGTTTGTGTTAGGGTACAGGGCCTCTAAGGGTGGCACAATAAGTGCTGTAGCCCTTAGAGGCCTTCCCTGGTCACAAGGCCCTGGGTACCTAGGGTACCATTTACCAGGGGCTGACATGTGGCCCGCGTTTGCCAATTTGGGTTTTAGGTTTTAGGGAAGGAACATAGGTCCTGGGCACCTGATTGGCAGGAGCCCAGAGCACACTCGGTCAAAGTACAGTCAGCAATTCAGCAAAAAGTGGGGGCATGCAAGAAAGATGGCACTTTCTCACAGCACTATACCACAAAAGAGAGTAAGGTATCATCTTTTACCTCTGCCTACCTTTGGGTATCCACTGAACTCTGTGCACACTATACCTTACTTTGGTATCGTATATACAGAGCCAACGTCCTACAGTCTGACCCACATGTGTCCAGCAAAACCTGTTTGATGCCTCAGTGGGACCTGATTTTAGTACTCCTGTTTTTGATGTATACTCCATTTGAACAGGTGCACAGCCACCCTCTAATGGTTAACTCTGAAGACAGTTTTCCTCATAACGATTACATCCGCTCGTCAATTAAGTGAGTTACACGCATTATCTGTCCAGGAACTTTATACTATATTTTTTATCAGACTTGTGCTGAGGACGAAGGCAACGTTTTTCCCAAAAGTTGTGATGCCGTTCATATCGTGCAATCTCTGCCGATGTTCTTTGCTTCACCTCACCCATCCGAGGAGGAGGGACTCCATCGTTTGGACTGCAAGAGAGCACTGAGTTTTTATCTTGATCGCACGAAGGACTACCAAGTCTTTGTAGGGTTCTCTGAGACAATGAAGGGCAAAACAGTGCAAAAGTGGATCATTTCTACATGCATTGTGCTTCACTTAAAGATCTGCTATACACTGGCCAAGAACAGCCTCCGGACGTTCATTGGCCTCATTACACCAAAGCTAAGGCTGCCTCCACTGCGCTAGCATGTTGGTCACTTGTCTTTGACATCCGTCAGGCTATTTGGTGTCTATCCGCAGAGTAAGTGATCAGCAGTTAGAAGTATCCATCGGAATAGTAAATTGCTGGCCTTCGGTAACGCTCTTTCTGGTGGATAATTTATCTAACTACAGATTCTTTACTGATCCTCCCACCTCCCTGTTCTGTGGAAAAGGCCAGGGGTCTCCAGCCTTTTCTCTAATTGAAGCCACTTCTGTTTAATTGAAAATCTTCCCTAGCTACTACTATTATTAGTGGTGTAACAGTGACCGCATCAAACAGGAATACCTTAGTGGACACCATAATCAAGACTACCCACAGTGATCCCCACAAAGAATTGGGCATGGTTGCTGCCAGCATTTGTAAGAAAAGCTGTATCAACATAGGTAATACATAACGGTCATATCTGCAATGCCACTGCCACAGAGTTATTAATATGAGTAAGGAGTCTCCCCAAAGCTGCATGATTTTCACCCGAATATGAACTTTGAAAATAATTTTGGAAATTCAACCCTTTTTCCAAACATCCGCTTTTGTGTTCTGACAAACACATTTTCGTCTTGATTACACACTATTTAATTTTTGGTATACATAATTTAACCTAGCAAATGTTTCTGATTTAGTAGATTGGCGCACCCAGGAGAGCTACTTTCAGGTTGCTGGAGAGCTACCAGTAGCTACCCATTGGAGAAGCCTGGAATAGACTTTTCTCCATCTGAATGGTTCCCGTTTGAGATCTGCACACTGTTGAACCCTATTCACACAAGGCTCTGCTTATGACGGTGCGAACAGATATCCGCAAGAAGCTGACTTCTAATCGCTGGGGTGGGGTTTGTGTGTGACTCTGTGTCATTTTAGGGACAGGACAGACCTGACAAGGAGCCACTCAACACCACGTAACGACGATGCTTGTAATCGCTGAGAAGCAAATCTGATCTAGTCTGGGGACAGTCACAAGGAGAATAATCTGAGTTGAAATACAGTACACCAGAAAGTGTTCTTTAAGTTTTTTCTTTATTTCAGTTGCTGAAATAAATTAGCTGCTTTCTGTTTTACCAACATCACTGTTTCCAACAGGATGAATGCACATCTGTATAATAATCAGAATGTTAACCTTTATTGTTATGCTAAAACTATCTGTTTTAATGTTTGTGTGTGCGCACACATATGTGGATGCATCTCACAGAAATAAATGAAAACAATGATGCAGTGACTGAATACACTTTATATTTTGCTTTAAAGGTATCAGTTTTTGGAAGAAGCGTTTCAGAATCAAAAAGGTGCTATTGAAAGTTTGTTAGCCAAACTCCTTGAAAAGAAGAATTATGTACATTTTGCTGCTACTCAGGTTCAAAATAGGTATGTATATGAACAATTTTGTGATAACATTTGTGCAATTGGAAGGGCCTATTCTGTAGTAATTCAGATGTAAAATGTCTCGTCTTTTGTGTATGTGAAAATTTCACAATGTTAGCCAACTTAAAGTATTTGTAGTAGATCAAAAATAAGTCTGTGTATGATCGCGAACATTTATACATGCTGAAGTAATTATTGCATTTGGAAGAATTTAAATATTCTTTATAGTTGGTAATTAAATACTTTTTTTTTTTGTAAAGCTTATTTAAATTCATTTCTAATATTGGCACTGTGGCAGTATTTCAGTTGAGACTTTGAAAATTGAAAGTAAGTAGTTCACCGCACCTGTGGTGATAAGTGTGTAAAAGGCGTAAAGAACTTAATTTTTTTCACACGGTGAAATTATCAAGAGAAGATCTTGAAAATAAACATCCTACCCATGACTTGAGAATAGTTTGCTCTTTCCATTTTCTTAACCTTAATATGCTTGCTATTGTAATTTCATTGTGGGAAGTTGCGTACATTTTTGCATGATTTTGTTTACTGACTGTTTAAAGTTTTCAGAACTGTAGCAGCCGCATTTTTACAACTAATGGCTGTCTATACCAAAGTGAATATTATCAGGAAATTGTGAAGATCCCTAAGCTAGAGCCACCGTCTTCTTAACGTGTCATAATAAGCAGAATTGTTTTTTCAGTGGTACATTCTTGCCTATAGCTTGTCTCTGTAACTAACTCAGGCCTTCTGGTTTGAGTGTAAGCTTTCCCGCATGGCAGCCATCAGGCACAGAGTTATAAAATTGCAAAGTTATACAGAGTTAGAATTGGCAGAGCAAACTACCCTCTTTTAAGATGGTCAATCAAAGATTATCCCGGAGCAAAGGTTCTGTATCAACAGTTTGTCACAGGGGTTATCAACTTTAAAACCCTTGATTACCACAGTAATCAGTGAGATTTCTTGTAACATAAGCCTTCCCTTTGGGCTTTTATACCAAGGAATAATAATCCATCTTTAAATCCCTATTGAGTTTAACATATGTTTATCACAGTATATGCATGAGGCCTACTGTCTTTAGCACAATATTTCATAATAAATAGATCTGGCCTTTAGCCGTGATCATTTGCTTGCCACCATATCCAACTCCGTCCTTTTGTATTGAGTTTAAGGTTTGCCACAAAGTGCTAGTCAAGCAATCCTTTCAGTGGAAGCACACAACTTCTGCCCAATTTAATCATGAACTCCTGCCCACCATGGTGGGGCCAAAGCTTCCATCTGTACTACACGTTTAGGTTGATCATACAAGGTCTGGTGACAGCTACACTGTCAAGCCAATTAAAGGGCAACTCGAAGGAAAGAAAGGACCAGTAGAAAGGGATAGACAGTGCCTGCACCACCTAGACGATTGCCTAAAGAAACAGCGGTAGAGTAGAAATTCTGTTCTCGTACAAACCATTTGGAAAGAAAAAAGATCCCATTTGGAGAAGAAAAAAGTGAGGACCGTTGAAAAATGTTTGTCATGTCAAATTTATCAGTTGTTCTGGAGCTGCTTGTTTGAGATGTAGCGCCCTCAATATAGACGTGTCCGCAGTAGCTGGCTGGAGGGAGCATGTTTTCACCATATTGAAGTGGCACTATTGATGAAGGTTGTAGTGCCTGAATGAACTGAACTTCAGAAGCTCGAGTTACAGACCACCATTATTTCAAATTTGTTCGGTTAAAGGTATTGCCAACTTGCTGATCTTGGTGTAATCTAGATACCAAAAAATTGCCAATGCTGCTAAGCTTAATAAAGCTAATTATTTAGGCTCCTCACCTATGAGCAAAACTATAAGTGGGTTGGACTCGCGTTGTTAGATTCAATCTTTCATTTTATTTTTGTATTCGATTATTATAAATTTCTTTGGTCATTTATTTACCAAATTTTGACGTTTCACAAATCCTATACAATACAAATAAACACATTTTGTACATTAAAAGATCCCCCTCATACTACTTATACACACTATCAATACTATTCTCCATCAATCATTCTCATACATACCATCATACACACTGAGCTTATTTTATCAACAAATACAACAATATTTTATCAAAACAAATTTTTCACAGTGCCATAGGTCTTGTTATATACACATAAGTATATCTTTAATAAATTTGCAATTTTAATTTTTCTCTCTTCTGGCACAAAATATAGGGTCTACGCGTTTCAAACTCCTAACAATCATGGAGTTCTCATCAGGACCATCCACTGAAAATGAAAAAAAAGGGGGGGGGGAAAGAGACCTGTGTTACTAATATTGTTTCAAACCATTAAGGAAACCACTACACGGCACAACAGCCACCTCTCTGCTGCTTACCTCTTTCTTTATGGCAACTGAATTACCCTTTGCAGTAGGACCGCGGCGCGGAACCACCTGAATGACATCAACAGAAGGGAATAACTAAACTCCATTCAACATATACTCATATCATCTTTGCATATCATCTTTCAACGCTCAAATGGCCACTCACTGTTTTTTTAATTGTCCTCTCTCTGGCTGAAATAAAAAAGACAATGGCTTGAGAGAAGGTTTATCTTTCTTACTCTAATCTCTCTATGCATTAAAGGGCTCCAATTTCTTACCTAAAGTCGTTTTTCACTCGCGATGTAGGGAGGATAAATGAATAGACACACCTAGTGAAAAGGGAAACAAATTGGCGTGATTACCACGAGCAGTCTGGTTCGGGTGTTCGTGTCATACAAATGAGCTTATAAGCTCCACTAGGACGGTTGAGCCTTCCCAGTCTAAGTCAAAAACCGGTCTTATTACCTCAGTTCGTGTCGTGGCACACTTTGGCAGGCTTAGCTCGCAAACCGTATGTGGCGGCCATTCTTAACCCGATGTGTTTAACCGGTCACGCTGTATCCGGCTTCTGTGGGTTGCCATGGTTACCAGACTGCATAGATGTATCGGCCATCTTACAGTGGTTAACAAACGTCTAGGAAACCCACTGAAATGTATTACAAAGTGCAGAAATTCACTAATTCCAACTATAGTAATTATTGTGGCAAAACGTTTGTTGCTTAACTCGCAAACAGTATGCAGCGGCCATTCTTTTCATGATGTATATACTCTGTCACGCTATGTCCGGCTTCCGGGGTTTAACATAGTAAACGCGGTAAAACGGCGTTGGTGTGTCGGCCATCTTACAGGGGTTGGTGAACGTATAGGCAACCCACTGTAATGTCTTAAAGTGCACTGGGTCCCAATACCATTATTGGACCAAGCCATTTCTTTTATGCAACACGATGAGTGGGAATTCCATCTATGATGATGGGTTTGGCGAACAATTAATAAATCATAACAAAACAGTTCATACAGAAAAATGCCATTAAGGATGGAAATTGTTGGTACATACAACTTGTTCCTAGCTAGTTGGAAGATACAATTATGTGTGAGCATCTGGTGACAATGGAGCCCCTATCTTTTAGGACAACTTGTAAAGGTCAAAGTTCGTTCAATCCATCGGTTGCAGAATTGAACAATACTATCATCATTGCTTCTTGTCTTGATAGTTTTGCTTCGATATCACCGCCTCTGAAGTCTTGTTCGACTTTAGCAATCACTGTCCATCTCAAATCTACGTTAGTATGATTTTTGGTCTGACAAAAAACATTTACGTTTAAACAAAAAAGTGACATTGACTTCTGCTCTGAATCTTGTGCATAATCAAAACTTTCAAAACTCTGAAGAGAGCTAATGACTGAAGTGGGCAGACCCATTGCCCCATGCTGCATGCTGTGGTTGGCAGTAGAAAAATATCAATGACATTGATCGACTGGTCTGATCATCACCTCATTCTGTTCTCAATCACGCCCCCCCCCCCCCCGTCAATAACGTCAAATCCATGAAATGGACCAGAAATCTTAATCGTATCCCCCCTGGTGAACTGGAGTCTAAACTCCAAGCACATCGAAGTCTTACTCCCCTCTCCCCTCATGCCAATGTTCTCACCGAGCATTTTAGAAAAACTGCCATCGAGGTCCTAGACCAAATTGCCCCGTCTAAACCTAAAATCCAAAGAAACATTCCATCCAAATCTTGGTTCACTTCTAATCTCAACGACGAAAGACGTTCTCTTAGACTAACTGAAAGACCACATCCTTCTCCCGCCCATCTTGCCCTCCTCAGATCAGCCACAACTACGTACAAGAAACACATTTTCTCAGGAAAGGCTTCCTTTTTCCACACACAGCTTGATCGTGCCAAAAACCGACCCAGGGAACTGTTCAACATAGTTCGAAACCAAACATCCACTGCTCCTCCAAAACTGATGGCTTCAATTGATAGATGCGAAGCCAACTTTTCTCTGAAAAAATTGCCAAAATAGACCAATCCTTCCTTTTATCGCCGATCCCTCCTATTCCCTTATTTACCGCCGAACCTACTACTAAACCTCCCTACCTGCCTACTCTTCCCCCCCACCTGCCTACTCTCCCCCCCCCCCAGCTGTCTTGCCACTCCCCCACCACCCCGGATAACATTCTTTCTAACCCACAGCTTAAAAACAACGCCTCTTGGCACAACTTTCACCCCATATCTGAGCTTGAAGTCACTAACATCTCTAAACTTCGTCTTCCGCCACCAAAGACCCTATCCCTCCCAACCTTGTCCAGGAGCTTAAGCACATCATTTCCCCTTACTGGACCACTATCAACAACTCCTCCCTTGCCACAGGATATGTCCCTGCCTCCCTCCAACTCTGACAAATCGCCCCCATTCTTAAAAATCCCGACCCCAACAACCTTAATAATCTCCGCCCGATCTCAACCTTCCCCGTCTCTCCCAAGCCCTTGAAAATGTGCCCTGCTTCAATCGGACGAACACATTGACACTTTTAACCTATTGGACTCATTACAATCCGGCTTCCGAAAAGGCTGCAGCACTGAAACTGCCACGCTTAATATTGTTGACGACATCCACCTATCCCTAGATAATGGCGAGACCTGCCTACTTATTCTCCTCAATCTCTCTGCAGCATTTGATACTGTTAATCACCCTGCCTTACTTCACACACTCAAAGTTCGCTTTGGCCTCAATGGTCCTGTCCTCAGATGGTTCTCCTCCTTCCTCAAACATCGAACACAACAAATTAAAATCCACAACTGCCTCTCAGACCCCACACCCGTCTCCCTCGGTGCACGCCAAGGATCTATTCTCCCTCCCTCTCTCTTTAGCCTCTTTATGGAACCCCTTACCCTTATTCTAAAACAATCTGGAATCAACTACCCCCTCTACGCTGAGGACACCCAACTTTACTATAAGATTAGATCCCACTCTGATGTCCTGCACCTTAACAACACCTTGTCTAAAATCCAACCCCGGTTCCACTCCAATCATCTCAAACTCAACCCTAAAAAAACTGAAATCCTTCTCTTCTCTCCTAAAAATAACCCTCTCCCTATCCAAACCTGGATCTCGGACCTTAATGCACTCAACTGTCCGCTCTACCTTTCCAACTCAGTCAGATAACTTGGCATCACCATTGACAATAACCTAACTCTTCAAAACCACATAAAAATCTCGGCTAAAGGAGCTCTCTTCTCTCTCCGTCGCCTCAAGAAAATTAAACCATTCATTCCAGCTGACGACTTTAAATCGGTTGTCCAATCTCTTGTCCTTTCAAGAATTGACTATGGCAACGCAATCCTCGCCGGAATTCCTAAAGTTCACCTTACCCCACTCAAATCTGTGCTCCACCTCGCTGCCAGACTATTCACTGACTGCAAACGCTTTGACCACATCACCCCACCCCTCAAATCCCTTAAATGGTTACCCATCGAAGGCAGAGCCTCCTACAAGATTGCGTGCATTACGCACAAAGCCCTTCATCAAAAGGCCATCCCTTAAGACTTGCGTTGTAACCCATCAGCTTTAAAAAAAAAGACCTCAAACTGCACCTGCTCAACAAATACTGGGGTCCATAACCTTCTCATTTCTTCTTTTGCATTCTATTCCCTCACCCCTTCCCCTCCCAGTCCCTTGCCTTTTGCTTTCCCTACTCCTTCCATTCTCTCTCCCTTCTAGCCTTCCTCCTTCTCCTGCTACTGTTTCAATAATTGATTACCTGTACCATTCTTATTTATTCAGATTCACCCTTTTGACATTTGTTAATGGTACTAATATATTTCTTTGTTTTCCATCCTGTATTTAAGTGTACGTTCTTGAACAATTGTTTACTCGTGCCCTATATACATACTCCTGCAAAGCGCTCTGGGTCGAGCCATCGCTATATAAAACCTTCTAAATAAATAAAATGACACCACAACAACCCAGTGGATAAAGAGTGGCTAAATTTCCTGTGTATAGATTTGTTTTGGTTTCTATTTTTCAATATTTATTTTGGTAAAAGGCATTGATCAACGCCTGTCCCTTAAGATGTGGCATAGGATTTTAAATTTTCTTTAACCCATATACACCAAAAAGCACAGCTATGGAATAGGACTGGCAATGCAGCAACTTTACTGAACTTAAAATTGCCACTGTTCTAAGACTCATTTCAGTACTCTATCAGTTACACTTTGTTCATTCTTATGCTTTATTGAGCAATGGGCCCAGGAACACTGGTTGTCATTTGCCCTTTTCACATTTTAACATTGGATTATGAAGCATTGTTGGCTTTGGTCTTTACGCGCTTGTCAGTTTAAAGTTAATGTGCTCCTTGTCCTTTTTAGGTCGAGCCTAGAGCAGCGCGCATGTGCTGCTCTGCGAGACTTATTGTAAGGGGCTTCAAAAAGCTCACCACACGCTCTTGCGTGTGTGGGGGCTATTGCTTGCGGTTACCCGCACAGGCACCATCTGTTTTGAATTATCGAGCCCAGACGCGTGCGCGATAATTCAAAACCGATGTCTCGCTGTGGCGCGCACTCACCACTCGCGTGCTTGTTACGTTTCCGGTAGCCTTCTTTGCTATAGAGAATGACTATAAATCTTTCCCGCGGCTATTGGTTTCACGCATCTCTCGCTCCTCACACACTCTGATTCTTGTTTTATTTTACTTGCCTTTTCGCTTCTATTCGCAACTCGCCCCCGCCGGAGCTCTAATCCCCCATTCCTACTCTGGTTCGTTGTATAGTTCTGTGCTCCCTGACTGAACCCCTCATCCATCCTCCCCGCCTCCTTCAGTTTATGGTTCAGTCTCCCGCCGCTGGCGTGAACTGTTTACCTGAGGAAGTCGGTGGCGTCGCTGAATGAGCCCTGTGTGCCTGTGTGGGGTTTGCTCTTTCATGAGTAACTGCTCCGGGTGCTTGCAGTCTGTGCCAGCATGGGATGGGATGGGGAGGGGAGGAGAGGGGAAGAGTAATCCCACAGAGATAAATCACAGGAGTTTTCCAGGTTCAGCTATTCACCCATGTCCTTAATCACGTGGAGATAAAATGTATTGCACTCCTCGATGAAAAGGATATGTGGCTGCATTCCAAAGTGAGGGACTCACCCGTCAGCTGGATGCGAGTGCGCAGAATTATCAAATTCCCCGACAAAAGAGAACCGAGGATCACATAATCCCAGAAGTAAAGTGAGTCATGACAAAGTGGTGAGTCTCAGGCTGAAAAGTTGTTTTTAAACAGAAAATATACCTGGCAAACAGATGCACTTTTTACGGACTGGGTGCAAGGGAATGTGCTTTTAATAATTTGATTTAAGGCTGTGTGAACTGTTCTCCGTATTCTGTTTGAATTCCTCATTGCAGGACCGACAGTCTTTCCCTTCAGGAGACCCATGTTGCGATTGCTCTATTGTTTTCTAGTGATGGCACATTTAATAGCAAGAGATAATCGAAATGACCATTTGCTAAGAGCATTGCACGAGTATAGAGGAAAATGGGTAATGCAGCTTTAAGACTTAGGATGGAGAATTGGTGTAGCAAGGAACAGTTTTGACCTGTGTGATTGAGGTGAGTAGAAGCATAAAATGTAGAAATAATTTGCAGGAGCCAAAATCAAAGATGTGAAAGAAACTTAGTCATTTTTTTGTGAATTCTCACAAGTGGGTGCTGAACCCTCCATAGGTATCCTCAGAGCGAGGACACTCATGGCAAATTAAAAAAATTAATTAGGACTCCATTTTTGCAGCGGGAGAAAACTGACAAACTCAATGCACTGAATGGTCCTTATCTAGCAATAGAACTGTTTGTATCGGTGACACTTCTTAAGTTATAAAAACATGGTACGTCTGGACAGTCAGTCTCTGTTCACCTTTAGATTTGAGACAGGGGTTTCTCAAATGCAGCCATGCTTGGTGTTTGACAGGCTTTTAACATGCTGAGCATCACGGCGGCTTACATCACAAAATCAGTAATGCTTCATTTTTCATCGACAATAGAAGAAAGTTTGATTTTGTCAGCTAGAATTATCTCAGATCAGCAGGCTGCAAACACATTTTTGAAAAGCTGCATAAACCGGTGGACGGACTGACTGACTCTCTCTCTCTCTCACTAACTGACTGACTGACCTTCACCCTCCTGTTATTTATGCCCCCCATAACAAAATAACCCATAACAAGCAACCATTGGGACAGGTAGATAAAAAGTTACCAGCATTAAAAGGACAAAAAAACTCAAAATATTTATTGTTAATACTTTTTTAATTTGGTCGTTCAGTTGTACATAATGCTTTCTTGGTCGTATACAAGATAACAAAAATGCTTCTGACACTTCTTTATTATAACTTTTCAGCATGCTGCAGACTTGTTTTTTTCTTCTCAAAGTCCTCATCTGCCATGTGTTCTGTAGTCATGCTATTTCTTTGACAAATGTTGCATCTACTGAAAATAAATTCATGTAAAGAGATGCACTCTGTTTTTTATTTCATTATCGGTAAGTGACATTGATAGATTGAAGGAAAGGAATACTACTTACCTGATAAGCGGACTTCAGAGAGCAAACCTGTACTAGGGTCCGTGCTTGGCCAGTGGTCATCTTGTTTTAATCCTAATTTTTAAGCTCAGATACATTGTTTTATGCTGAGCAGTGCTCTGCTGCGTGTTGCAGGGTGCACATCTTTTTAATGTTCCTAACTCGCTCTTCCTTTTAATTTAATTTTTATCCTGTTACTGGGCTCTGAGCTTGCCTGGGTTAAAGGCTGGCTCAGAGTATTGCCTCTGTTAGCATCCTACCTGTGTCTTCCCGCTCTGACCTTCCCGCAGTATTTTCATCCGTGCTCACTCGGCCTCCTCTACCGAGGTTGACCCGTGCTGAGTGCCCCGCTCTGTGGTGTTTGGTTTGCCATATTCTAGATGTGAAGACGTCCCTCTTGAGCGCCATTGTTCCTCGCTCTTTCAGTGACATTCCCCGCCGCCATTTTTTTAAGGTTAGCAGTCCAGCTTTCTCGCCTGACTGCTATTAAGTCGCCACTGCGACGCCGACGCACGCAGAGTGTGCCGTTGGCGTACTAAACTATTAATGGTGTAAATGGTTAGACCAGGTACGTCTGTTGTAATATTAATGTTGTCTAGCTGTTCATAGCACGTTTCAGCAATGTCAAATATAAATAAGTCTGTACCGCTATTTTTTCCTTTCCAAATTTAGGACTGGTCATTTATGTTGCCAGAGTATCTTTGTTGTATAATTGTCTCATTGTTATTGTTTTGTATTTATCATTGATGTCTTATTGAATGGTCACATGTATGTCTCTTTTCTATAACATGAGTTTGATGTAATTTTTCATGTATGTTTTATAAATGAATATATAAAGAAAAGGTGAAGTAAAAAGACCAAACCCACGTAACTTGTTGAAAGATAAAAAAAAAAAAAAAAATAGATTCAGTTGAACAGCACGTCCAAACAATCTTCTGTTAATAGTTTGATTGGTGGCCTAGTTTGGGCGGATACATAGACCCAACCCCCCATTGTTGTTAAATTGTTAGCGTACTAAAGGCGCGCCCGACCGCGGTCAGCGCCAGCCATACTGCCCAATTTGACACTGGCAGAGAGGTGAGATGGGGGCTCAAGGATCTGCTGGCTCTTTGGCAAAAAAAATGTATAGGTATCCCTATTGTGGTTTAGGATTGGGGGGAACAAGGTGTACTGCTGCCCCGTCTGCAACTATTCCCTCAAAGTCAGATCTACCCCCCACGGCCCCAAATCTGGCTACAACTTAATCCAGTCTGCAGATCCCTACCTAAGCATGCACTGCTGATCGAACAATCCCTGGAGGATAACAGTTTGGATGTCATGTTCCTTACAGAGACCTGGCTAAGGGAGAACACAAACCTTGCCTTATCCCTGGCAGTACCTTCCAGCTATTGTATAGGCTGTGCCAATAGAGGAGGTGATAGGCAGTGGGGTGGAGTGGCAATTATCTATAAGTAGGTCTGGGAGATTGCCACCTACATTCCGGATCAATTAGGCATTATTGGAGGACTCTCCTTCTGTATTAAGCGATCCCCCTCTTTTGCAGTTTCAGGGCTTCTGCTTTACCGACCGCCAGATTGTGGCCATTGTATGAAGCCACTACTGGCAGACTAAATCGCCCAGATTTCTATTCGCTATGCCAATTTTACTGTCCTAGGGGACCTTAATTTACACGTCTGTGACCCAGATTTCACTCACAGTGCAAATTTAATAACGACCCTTGCAGGATTTAACCTGACCCAGCATACCCCACTCATAAAGCAGGCTATACTCTTGACCTCCTCTACAAGAATATGCAGGAGCTGGAGGTAGTCAAACCAGCACATATCATCTGGTCAGACCACTGCCTGGTCCGTTTTTGTCTCTCCCTGAAGACCATGCTGATGACCTCCACTCGACCCATTGCAGCTAAAATGAACTGGGACAGGGTCACCCCTGAAATTCTAGGCCCTTTATTAGCCAGCGCTAGATTTCTGATCAAGAAGCTCCAAATGGTACAGAACGTAGCTGCCAGGCTAATTTGCAAAGTCCCTCTGTGCCAGCATATTTCCCCGCACCTCAAACAACTCCACTGGCTCCCGGCTGCCAAGAGGATTGAATATAAGGCACTAACAATTGCTTTTCGTGCATACCATGGCATGGGCCCTGGCTACTTGAGGAAAAGACTCTGGCCGTACCCCCGAGAGTGGACCTTAAGATCCAACCTCATCTCACTGTCCCCGGATTCTCCAAAGTCAGGCAGGTGGGGCAGGTCCTTCTCGGTGGAGTCTGCCAAGCTTTGGAACAACTTGCCTGCCCAGTTACGTATGCTGAACTCAGAGTTGGAGTTCAGAAAAGAGCTGAAAACCTGGCTTTTTAAGCAAAAGGATTGACTGTGTTGGTCCCTCTGTACTGATGTCTGCTACATTAGCGCCGGGACTCCTCGTTTGAGGTAGCTGTGTGCTTTACAAACATTTATTATTATTATTCATGGACTTATAAATTTTTGGTATTGATACCCTGGTGTTTGTAAAGTGTTCTTGCTGATCCATCTTCACGTGCTTCGGCGTTTTTTAAAGCAAACACAAGGAGATGATGGACGGAGCACTGAAACTTTTCAGACACTTACCCCCTAGTCGCTGATCTGGGTTGGATCCATCATTGTTCTTTAGCTCACTTCGCCACCCCAGTTCAGACCCAGCTATATGCAAGTCAGTCTTGACCCTATGCCTCATGGGAACAGCCGAGCCCGAACTTCCACGCCAGGTCTTCCCTGGATCGGAAACTAGCATCCTGGGACTGGTTTCTGGGAAACACCCCTCATCAGCCAGGCTAGCTTGAATCCAGTGGCCAAGTAAGCAAGGGACCCACGTCTGGGTATACCTTACCATCTTAGGGCGAACAAAGCAAACACAGGGAGATCATGGACAGAGCGCTGAAACTTTGCAGACACTCACCCCCAGTCACAGATCTAGGTTGACTCCATCCAAAACGATGGATTTAGGTCCAGATCTCTGTACTGGAGTGAATGTATGACATTGTTGTACATTTTGTCTATCAATTATTCTTCTTGCATTTGTCACCCCGAGTGGGACAGGAATGCCCAGAAGGGGGTCCTGTGCTCTCCATGCCACTGGAGTCAAGCTATGCTGGCTGATGAGGGGTGAAACCTGAAAACCAGTCCTGGGATGCTTGTTTCCAGTCCAGGGAGGACCTGGCCTGGCAGTTCAGGCTGCACTGTTTACATTGGGTTCAGGGTCAAGACTGATTTTCATATGGCTGGGTTCAAACTGGAATGGCATAGGGAGGAATAACTGATGGATTTAGACCCAGATCTCTGTACTGGGGTGAATGTATGACCTTGTTCTGCATTCTTTCCATCAATTGTTCTTTTTTGCATCAGTCGTTCTTTAAAGCATGAGAGCATGCCTTTTGCCCGATGTTTGCCCTTCATTCCTTCGATACCTTTTATGTATATGTGGTTCTCTCTTTGTGAGCTTGAAAGGCTCTGCTGTCTTCCCTTAAAATCCGTT